>NC_134541.1:86786592-86816592 GCF_050624435.1 Tenrec ecaudatus | reverse complement strand
GGTTCGGGTTAACCCCTCTCGATCACTTAGTGACATGGGACACTAGACCCTGGAATACCTTTACTTTCCAGATGAGAAAACTCACTCAAAAAGACCCAGGTACTGACCAACAGGAACACAACTGGTTAACAACAAAGCCACATTCCCAACCAGTGTCTGGAGCCAGAGCTCAGAGCCCCATATGCCTGTGCCCAGCTGAGCAGTCACCCTCTCCTGGACCCTCGAAAGATCTGAGCAGATCCCCCCCGTGCCCCCCTCCCACGCCCAAATATGTTTTTTCATAGGATGGCCCTGAATCTGCAGCTCTGGGAGATTGAAATATCTGATGGAGAATACGGAGCAGATGAAGGGATAGGAGGGGAGAGTGGAGCACATCCTGGCCCACCTGGCCTTGAGGATGATGTTCCCACTCAGAGAAGACAGTCCACACAGAAGACCACATGGCCAGCCCAAGATGAGACACGACGTCCCTCAAAGACCCATAGCCCTAGAAGGGACAACACTGGAGACACAGTGCGGGAACGGATCCCATCACACCGAGGCATAGCACTAAGGAGGTGCAGCAGAAGAGCAAGGAGGTGGAGCAACAAGGTCCCCAGGGAATGCCAAAGGAGGACTTTGGGGGCAGGACTTGGTGCCCGCACACACTGGACTGGAACACACTGCTAAGGGCCAACAAACAGTCCGTGAACTAACTACGAGCTTTCCTTTCTTGAGGAGTTGTGTTTTCTTTGATGGTCATTGGATTTTGGCTGTTTTCTTTCTTTTGGTGCTTGCTTTCGCTCTGTCTTGTGTTTGTACATGTTATTACCTCTACTGTATGTCTAAAAAGAGATGCTGGATGCACAATCTGCAGGAGAGAAAAAGGGGACCAACGCTACCGGGGAGGGCCACGGGAAAGATGGAGTTAGGGGGAAAGGGTGTGATGTCAAGAAACCCAGAGACAAGGGAACAACAAGTGGATGCAAATCCGTGGTGAGGGCGATGTAGGAATCCTGGTAGGGCGTGATCAAGGGTGAAGGAACCAAGAGGATTTACTGAAACCCAAATGAAGACTGAGCATGGCAGTGGGCACAAGAGGGAAATGAAAGGGAATAGCAGAGCAACCTAGGAAGCACGTGCCAGTTATAGAGGTCTAAAGAAAGGCACGCACACATGTAAATATATTTATCTGTGAGCATGGGGAAATACACCTATGTCCATATCTTTATAGGTGTCCTATTAAGGTAGCAGATGGCCTTTGGGCCTCCACTCAAGGACTCTCTCATTGCAAGAATACCTTGTTCTATTACATTGGCATTCTATGATGCTCACCTTCCCGACACGTTCCCTGAAGTCTAAGCGGTTGCATAAGCAAATGTGGTCAAGAAAGCTGATGGTGCCCTGTAATCAAAAGATATGGCGTCTGAGGTCTTAAAGGCCTGAAGGGTAAGCAAGCGGCCATGTAGCTCAGAAACAACAGAGCCCACATGGAATAAGCATACCAGCCTGTGCGATCACGAGGTATCAAAGGGATCAGGCATCATCAGCACAAAAAAATCTCATTGCGAATGAGCAGGGAATGCTGGGTAGAGAGCCAAAGCCCATTTGCAATACACTGGACATTCCCTTAAGTAAGGTCTTGGGGAAGAGACAAGCCTACACAGGGTACTACACAGCAACGGTGAAACACAACTTTCCTCTAGCTCCTCAATGCTTCCTCTCCCCTCACTATCAAGATCCCAATTATAACTTAGAAATCTGACTAGACCAGAGAATGTACACTGGGACAGATAGGAACTAGAAACACAGGGAATTCAAGGTGGATGAGCCCTTTAGGACCAGTGTTATGAATAGGGATGCTGGGTGGGTGGAGGGAGGGTAGGCTGGCACCAGGGAACCGATGACAAGGATCTACATAAAACCTCAAAAGAAGAGGGGGTGAATGGGGACATCAGACAGTGGAAGATATGACAAAATAATAATTAGTAAATGATGAAGGATTTATGAGGAGGGGTAGTGAGAATGGGGGCGGGGGGAATAAGGAGCTGAGGCCCGGGGCTTGGGTGGAGAGAAGATATTTTGAGAATAATGAGGGCAATGAATGTACAAATGTGCCTTATATCAGTGATGTTTGCACATATTGTGGTTATTGTTGTATGAGCCCCTATAAAAGGGGAGGAAAAAAAAGAACCTGGCAGAGGGCTGATGCTAGGATGATCTCAGGCTGGATTAGACCAGCAAAAGCAGGTGCTGCAGTTGCCTCACCCTGTGTCTATTCCTATGTGAGGCATGAAGCTTAGGGTCCACAGCCCCGGCAGCTGGACAGTGAGAGAGGCGGTGCTCTGAGGTCATTCCAAAGGGGGAATGGCCCTCCGGTTCCTGCAGGGCCCACCCTCCTGGGTAGTCCTGCTGTCTGGGGCACCTCTTTCACGGAGCCCACACCAGGGCAGCTCTTCAACTCATGGGGGATTGGCAGGAAGCCTCTGCTCATGCACACACACCACCACCTAGCTGGAGGACCTCGGTGAACCAAGCCTGAGGCAGACAACAAGACCACTAACTGATCCTGTGAGAGATATAATCAGGATCCAGAAACCGGCAACTGGGAGCAAGGGGCAGCATACCTGGGTCCCAGCCCCTCCCACTGCCCTCTGCAAGGGGTGACATTCCAAAGCACAGTGTTTTCCAAAGGCACTGTCAGGACTCTGGAATTGGAAGCTCATTTGTGGACATGGATACTATGTGATCCAGACATACTACCTCCTCTGATCCTGTCAGCCGAGACTAAAGACCCTTCCAAGCAGAAAGCCATGCATCTGAACAGTATCCACCAGCCACTCACGTCCAGTCCTGCTGCCTCCAAAGAGCTTTCCTGGGTTGGTCAGATCTCTCTGGGAACAGATATCCCTCAGTCCTTGGTTCTGCGTGAGAAAGAATTCATGCCAAAGCCTGGTTTGTGATCCAAGTGAGGTTTGGGAGAGTTAGGGAGGTGTGGTGGGCAACCCTGGTCGATCCTAGTGGCTGAATTGAATATACTTGGCCTAGGTGGGTCGATGCAGGTGCAGCGCCCACCCAGGTGGACCTGCCCTTGCTGGCCGGAAACCTGGACCTCTGAGCACGCACAGTGTGCCACTCCTTCCTGGGTCGCTCACTGGGCCCTCTGAGCATGTGTAATGGACACCCCAGTCCCTATCTAGCTACCTAACATTTCCACCCTGAAGAGATGTGGACCCAAATCTTTGGGGTACTGGGCGACGACATCTCTAGCTACTTCCTGCTGGCAAGAGGGGCGATGTGGGGCTTTGGGTCCACACCCTTCCTGCTCTGCTGGGAGGGGTTGTCCATTCAGCGCTAGGATGGATAAGGTTGAAGTGGTCCAGGAGATGGTGGTCCTCGAGCTGGCACACTTGGATTAGGGGCTTTGGTAACTTGAGAACTTCTGGAAAAACCAACAAACGCACAAAAGGGTGAACAGTTTAACTGAGACAAGGCTAGGATTGTGAGGTGGGAGTGCCCTTGAAAGTAGGTGAGTATCACAGGAAGTAAGTAAAAATCTTAGGATTATCAGGTGTGTGTGTTTGTTCATTCTAAGTACCGGCACGGGGGTAAAAGCATTCACAATTTCCCCTAGGGGGGTCCAGGGTTTGGGCACTACTGGGTGCAGTGGGATCACCGCTTCACTTATGATCCTAAGGCATTGGCCCCTCTGATAAGAACCATCCTTCTTTTTAACCCTATAACGCCTCACTTTTAAATTTTTGGGCAAAAAAAATTTCGTTTTGATTCATTACTTTCATAGTTATCAATATATATACATTTATATTCATTTCATTAAATGTTAGGGAAAGGTCATGCTCGGCGTTATAGGGTTAAATTGTAATATTGGGATGCTACAGGCGGATTCAACAGGGATCAAAAGTAGAGTAACTGCCTGTGTCATTTTTAATTTTCTCGGGTTCCATTTGAGTAAAAGGCTTGTAAGTTACCCGGGGACCAAATGCCCTTGGTGCCTCTACTAGGGGTAGAATGTTCAGGGAGGGTTCAGGGCTGGGACAATAGTGACCTGAAGTCCAGGATCCCTTAGGGCAGGGGTCCTCAAATTGTTTACACAGGGGCCAGTTCATTGTCTCTCTGACCGTTGGAGGGCCAGACTATGGTTTTCAAAAAACCTATGGACAAATTCCTATGCACACTGCACGAGTCGGCTGCTAAGCAGGACAGGCAGTGGCAGCAAAAACACCCCGAGGGTGGGATAAATGGCATCGCGCCACATGTGCCCCATGGACCACAGTTTGAGGACGCCTGCCTTAGGGGTTCCTGGGTGCACTGGGGATGAAGGTCTCCTACTGCTCCTCGAGAGGAGAAATGCTCTAAGTTCTGGCATCTGCGCCCACTCTCCCGGCACTCTACCGAACTGCTCCCGGTGAATCACGGTTGGAAGAGAAAGCGTACCATTCTCTGCCCACCATTCTCCTTTCTCAAAACGATACTGTGGCCAAATAGAGTTGCAAAGTGAATCTATCAGCTTTTGTTTGCCCAGCCTCTCTGTATCAACTCTATCCCAATTGCACACGATTCATGCAAGGGGGCAATTCCTGAGCATCAAGCTGCTAAGTCCCATCTAGAAAGCACAAAACAAGGAGGCGATTGACAGCTTGCTGCCTCCAGGTCAATAACCCCCACTTGAGAGCACACCCCTGGGTTGCCCTGAATCTCATGCCTCAGCCCGAGGGAAGGGGTCAAGGTCTAGTCGCCGAGGGCGACCTTTAGGTCCAACCATTTTTCTGGACAACAGGCTAGGAGGACCACTGCTTGGGATGGCCCCAAGGCCCTCCGAGACGCCTGCTGGTGGGGCTGATGCTCAAATCTCTGAAGGGAAGGGACACGTGGCAGCTCAGGGAACCTTAAGGGAAATTGGAATTTCTGGCTGGAACATCATGGCAGAGGAGCTGTGTATTAAGTAAGAGCTGTCCCCAAAAGTGCCTGAAGCAGCATCGCTGAAAGCCTAAAGGTAACAGTGACTCCGCCTAGGCTTCCGAACGCCATTGGCCTAAGCCTGGGCCACGGAAAACCAGCCTGTAAGAAGGAACAAACCAAATCTGGAAGAACACTAGCCCTATAACGCCTCAAGTTTTAAATTTAGGAAATATATATTTTTTGTTTTTTATTCTTTACTTTCATAGTTATCAATATATATGGCATTCAAAATATATTTTAAAAGCATAAATTTTTCAGTGTTTTTGAAATGTGACCAAATTGTCACATTTATAATTTGGGTACCAGATACGTTTTCATTAAGAATTATGACAATTTTGTGCTTGGCGTATATAGGGCTAGAGCAGCTTGTTTGAAAAAGCAGGAGAAAGGCAAAGGGAATGGAGGGGTAAAGGGAAACTTTTGGCTCCCGGGACCAGGCAGGGCTAACTCCCAGGCCTCTTCACCCAGCTCCCTAGGCAGCGCCCTTCCACATGTTTGGACTGGTGGGTGCCATCTTGGCCATGATCACAGATCCTGTTACCTCTCGGCTACAATGGCGACTGTGTAGGATCTCTGGGAAAAGCTGAAACAGCTTTGACAAGAGTGAAGCCATTTGGGGCTGACAGAAGCCACCATTAAAAGAAAATAAAGTAGCTAGGAAGTGTAAATGAACTAGCTGATATTGGGGAGGTAGGCTGTGCAGACGTCGCCCAAGGGAATGTCATGAAGGAAATGGGTGTTCAGAAGGCTTGCGAGAACGACCAGAGCAGTTTTGGTTCAACTAAGAACAGCTAACCCTAATAGCCCGCTTCTCACTCGCCTAGTCCTGAGGAAGTATCCATGTACCTACTATACAAAACAGTGACATTGGAAAAATCAGTGCCTTGAAAAGCCCAGGAGAGGCAGACGAGCCACCACTAGAGAGAACGGGCCTGGTCCTCACCTAGAAAAATCGAAGTTACAGACAATAATGCTCAAAGCTGAATAAAGGTGTCCAGGCTCTGTTTCACTTGACCCCAAAGAGCCCATGCTCACTCTCCATGTAGGGAGCCAGCCAGTAAATTTCTAGGTGGACAAAGGGGTCACCTTCTTGGTTTCAGAAAAGACTACAGGTGCCTTGTCAAAAGGAAAGGCTTTCATTACAGGGGCCCCAGGGAAGACCCAAGCACACCCATGGACAACGGCCAGAATAACAGATTTAGCACAAGAGACAGTTACACGCTCCTTCCTGGTAATGTCTCAATGCCCCTTTCCCCTAATTGATCGTGACTTATTATGAAAAATGGCAGCCATCATTACTTTCTCATCTGCTACAACCACCTTAACCCTTGAACTTGAAAAGCCAAAAGTTTTGCTCACCGCTCCAATGTCAGAGTGATATGTGTTTTATCAAGGAGCAGAAGAGACCTCCTCAAAGGAACTTCTTGATAAATCGCTAAAAGATATTCCTTTTGTTTGGGCAGAGAACAACTTGCCAGACCTTTCTGAACTTCAGGTGCCTGGGGTCGTACAACTTCTGAGCTCAGCTACACCGGTGTGTCAAGCTAATCCTACTCCCTGGATAGCAAAAGTGGGTATTTCTGTTCCCATTTGCAGACTAAAGAGGACAGGCATTTGGGTCCTCTGCAAGTCCACATGGAATGCTCCCCTGCGGCCCATGCAGAAGCCGGGAACTGAGGAATTCCAACCGGTGCAGGATCTCAGAGAGGCAAATGAGAGGATAGAAACTGGCCACCCCACGTGCCAAACCCCGAGACCCTCCTGAGTACTATCCCGTCAAACTGAATTTGTTATACTGTTTTGGACTTAAAGGATGATTTGTTCTCCATACCCGTGTCCCCTGCACATCAACCCAGTGAAGACTTACAGGGACACAAGGAGGAACACCCCCAAACCACCTTGCTCCAGTATGCAGATGACCTCCTCCTGGCCTCCGAAACCCTGGAGGAATGCCAACGGGCTACCAAGGACCTGATAATAGTCCTTGGCCCATTGGGGTACAGGGTATCTGCAAGAAAGGCTCAACTGTGTGTCCATAAAGCTGTATACCTGGGCTACCAACTGGAGGAGGGAAAACGGACCTTGTCCCCCAGCCGCACTGAGGTGATCCTTAAAATCCCAGTCCCTGAGACTAAGAGGCAGTTGCAAGAGTTTCTAGGAGCTGTGGGGTACTGTCCATTGTGGAATTTGGGATTTGCAAAAACAACGAATCCCCTATATGCAAGTACTGGGGAAAGGAAAAAGAACTTAAATGGACTGAAGTAGAACAACAAGCGTTTGAATCCTTTAAAAAGTCGCTCATATGGGCAACCTCTCTTGCCCTACTAGACATAGTAAAGCCCTTCCAATTGTCTATGTGAGGCCAGAGGCACAGCAAAAGAAGTGCTAACTGAGAACTTGCGGCCATGGAAGAGACCTGTGGCCTATCTTTCAAAGAAACTGGACTCTGTAGCTGCAGGATGGCTGAGCTGCATGCGAGCTGAGGCTGCCACGGCCATCCTAGTCATAGAAGCTAGGAAGCTTACACTGGGACAGGATATTGCTGTGGTAGGGGGACCTATGGTTGAACCACTCCTAACCAGTCCCCCGGACTGGTGGATCTCGAATGCCAGGACAATACCACAAATCCCCAAGGTAGTGGCTGTGACCATGCCATCCCCAGTGTTACAGCCACAACCTACATACTCAGAAAATGATCTAAAGATAAGCCAAGAGCTGGCCTGCCAAAAAGACTGGGAGCATCCAGGGTGGCTGCTCCACCCTGATGGAAGAAGATTCATGCCAGAAGCTCTGGGAGAGATCTGATTCAAGGACTACATGAAGGTATGCATTTGGGATCCTCTCTAAACTGTCTGTTGCTTCTCAGGCACTTTTACATACCCAGGCTTGGACACTGGGTGGCAGATGTCACCCACCGTTGATTGCATGTGCTCGGTAAACAACCCCAGAAAGAAAAGGAGCAACCCCAACCAAAAGCTCGAGGTAGTAGTCCTGGAGAATTCTGGGAGGTGGACTTTATGGATATCAAACTTAGAAAGTATGGCTACCGATATTTGCTGGTGTTCGTAGACACCTGTTCTGGATGGGTGGAAGCCTTCCCAACAAAGAAGGAAACTGCTGCCAGTGTGTGTAAATTATTAGTAACTAAAATTGTCCCTAGATTTGGCCTTCCCACCACCTTGGGGTCCAACAATGGCCCAACATTTATTGCTCAAATTACTAAAGTCTTAGCAATGCTTCTAAATATTAACTGGAAGCTCTTCAGGGCAAGTAGAAAAAATAAACAGAACCCTAAAGGAATTGTTCATTAAGTTGCATTTAGGACCTGGCGAGAACTGGGTTGATCCTTACTTTACCTTTTGCCCTACTTCAAGTCCGATGCACTCCCTATGTGAAAAGCATGACCCCATTTGAATTTATGTTTGGCAGACCTTCCCCAAATCCTCCCAAGATTGAAGGAAGTAGAAATAATGGAAGTCACTAATCGTTCCCTCATCGAGTGCCTGCAGGCTGTGCAACAGGTGAGAGACAAATCATCTGCTATGACACCTTCATTTTGGGCCTAACCAAGGGAAAGGGAACAGGCAGCCAACAACGTGCAACCAGGAAACTGGACATGGGTAAAGAAGCACCAGCCTGACACCTTAGAACCTAGGTGGACTGGCCCATACCAAGTGATACTTACAACACCAACTGCTGTTAAAATAGTGGGGAGGGGGCCGTGGATTCTTCAGTCATAAGTAAAAATAAAAAAGCCCTCCCTGAGCATATCCTGAAAAGATGGACACCCAGAAAGATGGAAAATCCCTCAAAATTAAGGCTTTACAGAACTTAATTGTTTTTCTCCGAGTATTGCTGACAGCACCCAGTGTTTCCCCCAAGCACAAACACATCTGTGGACTGCTATTCTAACCTCCAGCAGTGAATATGTAACCTCTTATACTGGGTATGACCCCCTGTTTTCATTTTGATTTGTTTGATTTGCTAGGAAAGAATTGGCATTCTGGATCCTTTAAAGGTAAAGGGCACAATGGGACCTATACTGGAATCCCGTCCTATGGGTTTGGAATACCCTCTATAGAAAGAAGGTTCCAAACAAACCATGTCTATATATGCCCGGCTCATGGACTCCCTAACTGCCAAGGGGAGGGACATTACCATTGTGCAGCTTGGTGTTGTGAAACTATCATTTTCAGGGTGGAAACTTGTTAAAGATGACCCTATTATTTTTACAAGAATGAGACTCAAGTCAGAAGGGTTTGATCCCACTACGTGTATGGTTTCCAAATGTAGCCCAATAAGAATTGGATTCAAGCGTTATTGGGTTCACTGGGAAAACATGGGGAATTCAACATTATGTAAATGATAGAGATCCCGGGACAACCTTTTCTATGCAGCAAAGTAAAATATGGCCCAAACCTCGGGATAAATCCTGAAGAGCCACAGCTGGTGTCATTAAGATTCCTTTGCCGCCCCCTCCAGACTCTCCAGTAACTTTCCCGTTCACTGCCAGCCCAACTCACAGGGCCCTTCTCATTCAGGAGCCACCTCAAGGTTCTGTGTTTGATTCTCGGGATGCTGTATTCCAATTTATGAACTCAAATCCTCACCTCACAGCTGATTGTCGGCTTTGTCTGAACCCTGCTTCCCCTTACTATGTAGGCACAGGTACAAATAGCACTATTGGTACAGAGTGTAATCCAATTAGAAATGTTAGTAAAAATGATTACACGAAGCAGCAGTCTATAGGTGATGTTAGTATGGACTCAAGTCTAAGCTCACTTTAAAAGATTTGCAAGGGCAAGGACTGTGTTTTTATTCATCTAAGTATCCCTTTAATATATCAAGATATCGAGATTTTTGCCTTCAAGCTGTTCCCATTGAACCAAATGTTGATCCTAATTTGTTATCTGCTCCAATGAGTACTTGCTTTACTTGTTCCACAGGACGAACACCCTGTCTCTTTTCCCCAGTATTAGTAGCGGACCCGGGTATTTGTGTGCTAGTGCATGTTAGTCCTCAAGTGTACCTGTGTTCTGGTGAAGGAGGTGTAGGGATAACTTTGGAATTTCCGGATGAGTTCAAAGAGCCCCAGTATTGGTCCCACTGGTAACAGGGCTTGGGATTATGGGATTAGCTGCAGTCGGGTCAGTTGCTTTAATACAAGGAAACTTAAACTATCAGACTCTTAGTCAGCAAATTGCTTTAGATCTACAGGGATTAAAATAAAAACCTGTCTCCCATTTAGAAAGATCCCTAGACTCCCTTGTAGCAGTTGTGTTGCAAACCCGCCGAGGGCTTGACTTGCTCTTTTGGAAACAAGGAATGCTGTGCACAGCATTGGGAGAAACTAATTCTATGCAAAGCATTCGGGAATCAATAAAGATAGATGAGCCCTGGTTAGGAAAGGATTAGAACAGAGTCAAGAAAAGAAATGGAGGAACCAATTGGTTTGAAAAGCTACTTAATTGGTCAGCCTGGCTAACTACCCTATGAACGGCCCTAGCCGGCCCCTAATCCTCCTCCTGCTAAGCCTCACATTTGGCCCAGTAATAACCAATAAGCTAGTGGCATTCCTTACACAGAAAGTACAAGCCACAAAACTCTTAGTGCTGAGCCCACCATACACTGGGCTGGCTACCGAAGATTCAATGATTTGAACTTGGCTAAGAACAGGAGAGAATATAGCAGCTCTGGGCAAAGCTTAAATAGCCTTGACAAGAGAAGTCATTTTGAGCTTTCAGAAGCCATTATGAATGGTAAATAAACTAGCTATGAACTGCCAATGAACTAGCTGATACTGGGGAGTTAGGCTGTGCAGACGTAGCCCAAGGGAGCGTACAGAAGGAAATGGATGTTCAGGAGGCTTGCGAGAAGGACCAGAGCAGTTTTGGTTCAACTAAGAATGGCTAACCACAATACCCCGCTTCTGAGCTCTGCCTGCTTGCACACCTGCACATTGCAAAAGTATAAAAACCTTTGGAAAATTAGACTGGGGGGCCGCTCAGTCTCCCCTCAAGAGAGCTGATGGTCTGGTCCCTGCGCAGGAAATGAAACTTGTTCTGCTGAACTTTCCGGCAGTCTGGGCGGTTTGCTGTCTGGGAATGGAGTGTAGCGACAACAGACACAGGTGGTGCCATTCTGCCTGAGAGTGGAGTCACGTGGCTGGGAAAATGGAGGCCGCAGGTTGCGGTCTAGCCGAAAGCCAGCCTGGAGCCTGCCACCCAGCAAGAGTCCTGCCCAAACCAACAGGGTAGACGCAGGCGCCCCCAGGCCTGCTGCTTGCCGGAGCCGCGGCACAACACTGTGTCCCAGTCTTGGCACAACAGACTCCATTTTGAGTCCTGCACCTCCATCTTAGCTCTCAAGGCTGAACCCTAACCGACCTCCCCTCCCCTGCTCAACCCCAAATTCCTGGAACCAGCTCGTCCCAAAGCCAGAATGCTTTCTGAAGATATGGTCACTCCATCCTTCCTTGACATATAGATAAGATTAACGACCTTCTCCCTTCTGAAGCACCTGTGTGTGCAGAACCTCCCCAGCTATGATCCTCCCCAGCTGTGCCTGCCAACAGTGGGCATAAAAACGCCGCCAGGATTTTTTCCCCTGGCGCAGCTTCAATAGCTCAATATCCTGAGTTGCTGAACCCGCCCGCAAGCTTCTCAATAAAGCCTGCTTCTAAAACTTCGTTAATTGGGTCTTTCATTCTGTTTTCACATCCAAATAGACCTTGTGTTTTGGTGCCAAAAACCCGGGATAGGTGTGTGGCTCCCCACTTCTTTTGGGGTCCCCTAAGAGCCACCCATCTTCCCCAAATCTCCAGCACCTTTAGGCGCGGCGCTTGCCTACGTTCAAAATCAGTCTATGGCTGCCCTGATGAGTCTCTCCCTCTCACTCAGACCTTGTGAAAGAAAATACTTGTTTTTCTCTCCCAAGTTGCCTGGCCCCAGTCCCAGCTTAACAACCACGCACATTGGCTACTGACGGGCATTTTTGATTTCAGCGTTCTACAGGACCTGGACAATTTCTGCAGGAGGACTGGTAAGGATTCTGAAGTCCCCTATGTGCAGGCTTTTTGGGACTTGCGTAACCGCCCTGACCTCTGTAGCCATTGTTCCGCCCGCCAAATATGGTTAGCTCTATCTCCTCAGCAGAAAGAACCTGCCATTCAAACCCCAGAAGAGCCAGCCAAGCTCCTCAGCGCGCCTCTCCCGCTGCCCTATCAGTCTCCCCCGCCCGCTGCGCCACCCCATCGCTCTCTCCTGTCCTCACCGCTTGCCTTTCATACCCGCTCCCACAACCCTCCAGCTGCCCTTTGTCCATTAAGAGAGGTTGCAGGTGTATAGGGACTCGTTCAAGTCCACGTCCCTTTTTCCTTAAAGGACCTGTCGCAGATAGAGACCCGCCTGGGCTCTTTCTCAGCAGAGCCTTCTACGTTTATTAAAGAATTTACCTACATTTCCCAAACGTATGATTTAACCTGGCATGGCATCCAAGTGATCCTTGCTTCTACCCTTACTGCCGAGGAACGTACACAGACAAAAACCACGCTATCGACCCAAATGTCCCCTTGGGGGCGCATGCCATCCCAATAGAGGACCCCAGTTGGAGTTACCAGCCCGGCCGGGTGTCTGATCTTCCTTATAGAAACCTCATGCTCAGGTACCTCATTTGAGGTCTGGAAACAGTCTCCAACAAGGTTGTCAACTATGACAAACTGAGAGAAGTTACTGCTCTTTTTCTTAACCGCCTCCAGGAGGCACTCACAAAGTACACTCGTTTAGACCCAGGGTCTAAAAAGTGGGGCCTCAATTTTGGCCTCTCACTTCACCTTCCAGTCAGCCCCTGACATCAGAAAAAAAAGCTAAAGAAGGCTGAGGAGGGCCCTGAAACCCCTATACAGGATCTGGTAAAAGTGGCATTTAAAGTTTTCAACGCTTGGGAGGAGCCAGCTGAGGCCACTTGCCAGGTGAGGGTCCAACAGATGGTTAGCCTCCATTCCCAAGCCCTGGTAGCAGCCCTAAGGCTGGCAGGCAATCCCGTCCATCGCCACGCTCCCCAGGGGAGCCGGCACCTACCACCAGGAGCCTGCTTCAAATGTGGCCGGGTCGGCCACTGGGCAAAAGTTTGCCCCAATCCCAAGCCTCCTACCAAGCCCTGCCCACAGTGCAAACAGCCAGGCCACTGGAAGTCGAACTGCCCGACCCTGGCTCTGCCACCGGCTCTGCAAAGCCGAGGTGCCGAGATCCTGGAAACTCCAGACACATAGCTGCAAGGTATGGAGCTGCTGGGGTTCATGGACTGAAGAGGCCCTGGCTCCTCGACTCCGGTAACCCTCACCGAGCCCAGGGTTGTGCTCCAGGTAGCGGACTACCTTCTCCATTTCGCCCTCTCACTCAGGCCCTACTTCCCCTTCCCTGGTCTCGGTTATGGGAATAGACAGGCCCCCCTCCCACTCTGAAGATCCTGTTACTGACTTAGCCCAACAACTTTCCCGCTCCTAGCTCAGTATGCTTTTTCCTCCCACTTACACTCCAACTTACACTGATCAGGAAAACACCCAGTATTGCTCTCTTCCTCAACAAAAATGGTGGGTACACAAATAGAACTTACTCATTCTCCCAAAGTTACAACAGGAAACAATCATCACCAATATTCACAATTCTCCACACATCGGGCCAAAAGCTCTCTACACGTTTCTAACCCCATATTTCACCCCACTGGACTATGGAGTACTATCAACACAGTACATGCAAAATGCAACATCGGTGCCCTCTCCAATAGCCAGAAAGCTCAACACCCTCATAAACAGCTCCACCAGATGTAAGGGCACCTATTGGGACAGGACTGGCAGATAAACGTTACCCACATGCCAAAGCATAAGCGGTTTAAATATCTCCTCACTATGGTGAACACATTTTCAGGATGGATCAAAGCCTTTCCCACCTCCTCTGAGAGTGCAAGCATAGTCGCCACTCACCTTCTTCAAGACATCATTACTCGTTTTGGCCAGCCTGCTTCAATTCAGTCGGACAACGGTCCAGACTTCATATCTATGGTGCAGCAGGCAGTTTGCGCCTCACTGGGCATCTGCTGGAAACTCCACGCAGCCTACCACCCCCAGTCTTATGGTAAGGTTGAACGAGCTAACGGTCTCATAAAACAACAGCTCACCAAACTCTCCCTAGAACTGCAACTTTCTTGGCCTCAACTATTACCCTTTGCTCTTATACTAGCCTTGGCGCAGCCCCTCAGGAGCCGTCCGGCCTCAGTCCTTTCAAAATACTCTACAGACAACCTTTCCTTTTCTCGCCTCTTCCTGCAACCGATTGCCCTTTGCTAGCTTTTTACCTTCCAGACTTGTGCTTGCTCCACAACCTTCTTAGACAACACGCCAACTCTGCCATCCCTGAACCCTCTCTGACCTCTGCTGATCACCAAAAACCAGTGCATCCTGGAGATGCTGTGTTAATTAAATCCCTTGCACCCAAACCCTTAGCACCCCGGTGGAAAGGCCCTTACACTGTCCCTTACCACTCCCTCAGCAATCAAGGTTCTTAGACTAGATTCCTGGGTACATTTGTCCCGAGTCCAGATGGCAGTAAACTCTGACCATGGCTCCCAGTGGTCTGCTCAGTCTACTGGTCCTATGTCTCTCTGCCTCACTCACCTCACCAAGCCAGCCAGCTAAACCTAGTATAATTTCCCCTTTTGCCTGGCGATTTTACTTGACTGAAAACTATACCAATTACGCCTGCACTAAGTGTTATGATTATTTGCTGGCCACCGCTAACTGCCCACCCACAGGGGGCAGAGCACCCATATACTTAAATTTCACTGATTTTAAAACGCTTCCTGTATGACCAGAAGGCAACTACCCAATGTGCAAAAAAGTGAATGCAGAAAAATGTAGGGTGTCCTTGGTCTTCCTGCCAGATACATTACCTTTCCCTTCGTCCCCAGGGATGATTCTACTACCATCAATCTAAATACACTCTCACAATGCCAGAACCGGTTCCAGGAGCCTAGTGCACCACTCACCGAGAGAAATTTCTGGACGCCAAACTGTATGTATGGAGGTCACTACTCCAGGTCCAATCCACCATCCACCGTAATATTCAGATCCAAGACCTTCAACTCACTAACTAAATTTCTAAACCTTCTGAGTCTCCCTTCTCCTGGCTCACCCTGCTACAGCAGGGACTGGCCATCGCCACTTTGCTGGACTAGGCAACCTCTCCACCTGCTTCATGTGTGCGGCCCTAGAACGCCCTCCTCTGGTAGCAGTACCAGGTCCTGCCCTGTCATTTTCATCCAACGTAAAGACCACAAAAGTCATAACCATCCCCAAGGTCCCTCTGTACATCCAACCAGAAAACACTCAAGTGCCCTTTCGCTACTCCAATCCATCGACACAGACATGTAATGTCACCCAAATCCCCTCCAAACCACTAACAGGGCAAGAAAAAATTTTCTTTTGGTGCAACCATACACTCACTATGCATATAAACATCAGTTCTACCTCTACCCGTCACTCTGGTTCCGCAGCTCCCTATATACACTCCGGCTGAGTTCCAGGACAAATACATCCAAGTATACAGTCGTGAAACTAAAAGAGCAGTTTTTCTCCCGAAAGCATTGAGAATCTCCTTCGCCTCAGCAGCAATTGCAGTAGGACTCAGCGGCGGAGCCCTTGGACACTATCATCACAGCAGACAAGTTAACCGCATGCTTCCAGCTGGCAGTCGATGCCTCTGCCAAGTCTCTAGCCTCCCTGCAAAGACAAATAACCTCTGTTGCCCAAGTTGCCTTGCAGAACCACCGCGCTTTACACCTCATCACGGCTGAAAAAGGAGGAACCTGCCTCTTCCTCCAGGAGGAAGGCTGTTATTATATCAATAAACTGGGGATTGTGGAAACTAGAGTCCAGATCCTCAACAAGCTAAACCGAGAGCTGCAAAACAACAGATTCAGAACAGATGGATCTTCCTCCTGGTGGAACTCTTCTCTGTACTCCTTCCTAGCCCCCATACTAGGACCCATAATTTTAGTTATAATTTTGCTCTTAATTGCTCCTTGTCTCATCCAGCTCCGGCAAAGTCGACTCCGCGAAATTACCCGTATAGCAGTTCACCAGCAATACCAACCTCTCCACCCTGTGCTAGGCCGCAACTGTCAGTACTCTGCCTGAAAAGCCCCTCCCCTTGCTTTTTACCCACTACCCACAGGAAGCAGTTACAGAAACGGTTACATCCCTTTTCCCTATAGGGCACAGTCCAAAATGTCCGGTCTTGGCACAACAGACTCCATTTTGAGTCCTGCACCTCCATCTTAGCTCTCAAGGCTGACCCCTAACCGACCTCCCCTCCCCTGCTCAACCCCAAATTCCTGGAACCAGCTCGTCCCAAAGCCAGAATGTTTTCTGAAGATATGGTCACTCCACGCGTCCCTGACATATAGGTAAGATTAACGACCTTCTCCCTTCTGAAGCACCTGTGTGCGCAGATCCTCCCCAGCTTTGATCCTCCCCAGCTGTGCCTGCCAGCAGTGGGCATAAAAACGCTGCCAGGATTTTTTCCCCCTGCGAGGCTTCAATAGCTCCATACCCTGAGTTGCTGAACCCGCCCGCAAGCTTCTCAATAAAGCCTGCTTCTAAAACTTCGTTAATTGCATCTTTGATTCCGTTTTCACGTCCAAATAAACCTTATACACTGAGCCTCGAGAAGGCTTTGGGAGTCAAAATCCTCCCAGCCTCCAGGCAGCAGCGTCCCAGCCCCCTCACAAATGCAGCCCGGGAAGGCAGGCGAGTACCCGGGAAAGCAGGCACGTCAAGTCCCGCACACCAGCAAGAAACGGCACAAAGACGGACACCAGCAAGAAACGGCGCAAAGACGGACACCAGCAAGAAACGGCGCAAAGACGGACACCAGCAAGAAACGGCGCAAAGACGGACACCAGCAAGAAACGGTGCAAAGACGGACACCGTGAATTCAACCCAACAATTCTCCCGAGGGTGGTGAGGTAAAAGGAGCCCAGAGGGGCCCCCAATCCGTGAGACCAACATGGGAGAGCCCACTCCTGGGGCCGGCTTACCTCATAGCTCCGAATCACACAGCACCGCTTCTTTTCGACCTCTCCGGGGACAGGTGTGCCTCCGTCCTTGGCTCCACGCGAGCAACAGCTCACGCCGAGGCCTGGTTTGGGATCCCTGTGAGTTTTATGAGCGGTTAGGGAGGCGTGGTCGATGACGTGGGTCGACCCCATTGGCTGAATTGTTGAATTGAATTCACCTGGCCTAGGTGAGCCAATGAAGGTACAGCCCCACCCAGGCATAGCTCCCCCTCCTGGCTAGAAACCTGAACTTCTGAGCATGCAGTGAGCCACTGCTTCATGAGCCGGTAGCTCGGACCTCTGAGCATGTGTAATAGGCCTGCCAGTCCCTATGCTAGCTCCCTAACAGGTTTTCCAGCCAAAGGTCTGCCTTCTAGAGCTGTTCTACAGAAAGCACTTAGTTCCTGACCCCTACGCATTCGGGGTAATGGATGCCCTCGCTTCCGTGCTTGCTTCTATGTCATTCTGGAATGGTCCTTGTTTCACAGGTCGGCGAGGTCAGGAATTCTGGGCTGGTTGGCTACCAAGCACAAAATAAATAGCCAACAGATTGAAATCTCAACCCCTATATTGGTTTATTATCGACCACACAAACTTGTCTTCTGGAACTTCCCTCCTAAATTTCTGAACCCTTGAACTCCTTGACACATGTACTTGGAAAGCAAGGATTCCCTCTGCACTGTCAACCAGCAAAGTCGGGCCTCTCCATTTCTCATTAGCTGCAAATTGTTACGTGACATCACCCTGTATTTAAATGTTAGTGATTATGCCCTTTAAAAAACAAATGTGTGAGCCAACTGGGGGCAAACAAGACTCGTTTCAAACACCAGCTCTGTCTCCTCTAAGGGCCCGTGTACAACTGCGACAACACAACAGTGGGTCCTGCTGGGTCTCCATTAGCATCTGGGAGGAAGGTTATTTATTACAGGGAATCCTACCTTTGTCCCTTGGTGTTAATTGCAGACTCACTGGGTGACGGATTGTATCTGACACGCACCACGTTTGCCACAGCAAACACCAACACTTTGTCAAACTCCGTTTGGTATTGCTCCATCCCTCCATTATTCTCCCTAATGACAAAAATAATTAACACATTCATATAAAAGCACAGGATGAGGATAGCTTTAATTTATGCATCTAGTTCAGGGTCATCCCTCTTATCAATATATGACAATCTAATGAGGCTTAATTAAAAAGTAGCAGTGAAGCAATTTAGGAAACTGAGGGATTGTCACGAGTCCTGGTTGTGACAGCATGTTTTGTGCACCATGGAAGATAACAGATTTGTCTTCTGTGGTATCTCCTATCCATCATCCCCAAACTACCTGCTCTTAGGGGTAGAGAGAGCGAGCTTGTCTTTGAAAAAAGTGCCTGGGTTTGGTAGCTGCTCACAGGATGGCAGGTGTAATGTATTATGAGAACTTAACAAGGCTCTGAGAAGACGGCTATTGGAAGGTCTGGCTGGAGGGCAAGGTCATGGCCCTGAAGGATTCAGGATCCAGAAGTCAAGTCAGAACTGGATGCCAGAGACTTTCTCAATCCAGCCCTCTTTGCCCCTCCCCTAAGGCCAATACATTTCTAAGGGTTATGGATTCTACTTCAGAATCTTTCTCAAACCCAGGGCCCTCTTCACCATTATTGTCTAGACCTGGTCACCTCTTGCCTTATAAATAAAAATATGGGTTTATTGTAAGTCTGGTTCTGTTAGGTTTCTCGGGTGGGAAATGTCTCGGTCCTTGGCTACACACTGGAAAGAAATTCACACCAAAGCCTGGTTGGTAATCTGAGTGGGTTTATATACATGAGAGAAGAAGGTTCCGGCGTTACACTAAACTGAACACGGGCACCCTCATGACACTGCACACTCAGCCCTGCTGAGTGGAAGGCAGAGAAGCAGCTGAAGGGAAGGGGCGGTGGTCTCCAGATTCCAGCCTTTTAAGGGCTTTCAGCTGGGAGGCGTCAATTAAGCTCTCCTGGCTTGGGCTTAGCCCGCATTGGCTTCCAACCTCCTGTAGGGGGCCCCCTAAGCATGGAGAGGAACAATCCCTTGTCTTGCTACCTAACCGGTCTACATTCCTGCATGGCTACATTGAGATGGAACTAGGCCCTTTAGACAGCCTGAGGGGTTCACCAGGAGACACGCGCCCCAGTGTTCCCTGTGACCACCTTAAACCTTAAACTACTGTTGGAGTTTATATTACCTGTGTGGGTCTGTGGGCATGGGACGTTTTCATGCCAGAGACCTGAAGTTACACAAATAGGCATCCAGAACAGAACTCATACAGGCTCTAATAAGATGCTCGGATGCTTCTCGCTAGGATGAGAATTTAACCAAGTGTGTGAGCAGTTCAGATCTTGTAAGGGAGAACAGGTCAGTAGGGTATCCAGAGAAGAGAGCAAAGGTCAGGGGAAAGGGAGGGGGCCCACAGACATCTGTGCTCTGTGTTTGGCCACAAGACAAGAAACCGGGTCTCCTTGCAAAAGAAAGCAGAACAGCAAGTCCCTCAGAACTACGACATTTTTAAACATGACCTATACAACACTCGGCTCTGGGAGGCGCCTTGGAAAACCATAAAAGCCCTAAAAGAGGGGCAAGGAGGAAGCCCAAGTCTTTGATTTTCCCTGCTGTGCTTTCAGTGTTGAAATGTCTGTGCACGGAGCCTTTGAAATTTCAGAATCAGAGAGTGGATTCACAAGCCAAGCTCCTGCTTTATTCTTCAATGCATTTTGGCCCAGCTTCTCCTTGGTGAGACATGTAACAGAAATTCTGGACTTAGGAGCCACTTGGTCCTTGGACACTAGGAGATTTCAGTGGAATCTGAAACAGGGCTCTAACCACCAGCTGGACTGGCCTAGGAAGCCCAAGTATTCATTCTCCCAAACACCAACCTCCCGTTGCTCTTCATCTGCCTGCACCTTGTTCAGCTTTAGTTGTCCGTGGAAGCATTTGGCACCCATCTGATGCTTCGGAACCCAGAAAGGAGGAAAGGTAAAACTGGGATTCAAATGAAACAGACTTAAGCAGGACCATAGCCAAGATGTGCCCAGGGCTCCTCGCAGCATTTGTCACCTTCATTTCCCTCTTCGGACTCAGACGTGGCAAGGTTCAGAAACAAGCTTTACCAGAAAGAACAGCTGTGAACCCAGCCTGCTTCCAAGTGAGAAAAAGCCCTTTAACACATGAGTTCCTGAGGTCAGCCCAGCCCTGTGCGTCCCCACCCCTCCCAGAGTCCCTGGCTCTCTGGCGAAGCATTAAAGCAAGTGGAAGCAGAGATTTGCTCAGAATAAAAAAATCGTTTTTCACAATAGCACGGCACGTTCTGGATGGCGATCACGGCTGCACAAACCATATCCGTCCTCCAGCCATAATGTTGGCGCCTCAGTGACCATGCACATACATTGTGTGGCGAGACTCAGAGCCTATTCCATTTGTGGTCAATTGTTTCCTCCCTCTCCATACTTTGCACTTAGGAGACATGCTCTCTGGAGGTGGTTGAGGCTTGTCTTGTCACCAATAATCATCTCCTACACCTTCCTTTACAGTCACTAATTTGATGTGTTCACTCAAAGAAATGCTAATAATATGAGGTTTCAGAGGAGAGCTCCTAGAGCTCCCCAGACAACAAGGAGGCCGAGTGTCACCGTCATTATCCTGAGCTGGGAGGGCGCACTAGTGTTCCGGAAGCTGGGGATCCGTCACTGCCTGCCCACCGCACAGACAGAGCAGGTGCTGGTTATAATTGCTTCTAGACGTCCTGCCATGCTGAGTTGAAAGTCAAACCCGTAAACGCTGCCCGACTACAATAACACTGGAGTACGCAGACATTTCTGCATAATTGCTGGGTGAAAATATACTGAGTGGAGTTGGATGAGATGGCAGCAAGTGCCTAAGGAGGGGATTCTGTGGGAATACCAACAAGATGACTGTCAGCCGCCGTTTCCTCCTCTCGTCTGCTTTTCCCCCCCTTTCTTTCAGGCCCAAAAGACATGACAAATATGTAAGGAAACAGATTTGTTCATTTTTAGAGGAGTCTCCCACCCCACCCCACCCCACCCCACCCCCATCCACCTCTGGCCTCCTTTGAGCAAGCCAGTAGAACTTTTTTTTTTTTTTAAACCTCGCTTCTACTATGGCAATTTCCGGAGTTGCTATGTGGCTGTGTTTAAAAGTCGCCTTTGGGATCCAGAGCACAATCCTTGTCACAAAGGCATTCTCCCAGTCCCAAATAGCAATGCGACCTCCTTTCAGAAGGTTGTTCTTGTTTCTGTAGACCCAGAATGGAGTTCAAGCTGTTGATGTTGACCGTGGTTGTCGAGTCAGCCTCTCATGGGCACCTCATGGGAAGCGGAGCAAACTATGCCAGTCTGTGCTATCACCAGGGCTGGGAAGGGAAGCCAACCGTGGAGGGCCATAGGTCGATGTGTGGATGGAGATAATCAGGTCTTTCGTCCTTATTCTATTTCAGTCTGGAAACATCACTGAAGCCTGCTCAGTGTCATAGCAACACACAAACTTTCACTGACCGTCTGGGGCACATTGGCTGCAAATCGAACCCGGGTCTTCCCGGTGAAAGACGATGAGAGATCTACCACTGAAGCACCGTGGCCCTCACCTCAAACCAGGGCAGTCATTTCCCACAGATCTACCAGAGTTCAAACCAGACCACAATGCGTGATGACTGAGATTGCCACCAGAATCTGATACTGATGCAGAAAAAACCTAACTACCATTTTATTGACTCCCACTCATACCGGCCCAATAGGACAAAGAACTGCCCCTTTGGGGTTTTGAGACTTTAAATCCTTACAGTAGCGGTTCTCAACCTGTGGGTCGCGACCCCACTGGGGATCAAATAACCCTTTCACAGGGGTCAACCAATTCATAACAATAGCAAAATTACAGTTATGAAGTAGCAATGAAAATAATTTTATGGTTGCAGGTGACCACAACATGAACTGTATTAAAGGGTGGTGGGGGCATTATGAAGGTTGAGAACCACTGCCTTACAGAAATAGACAACCTCATATTTCTCCCACGGACGGGCTAGTCAGTTCAAACCCCCGACCTTGCGATTAGCAGCTTAATGCACAGTCCACTACACCACCTGGGCTCCTAATGCTATAATAAGAGATACTATTGTTAGATCTCTCCTGGGAGAGATATACCTCAGGCCTTGGCTTCGCGCGAGAAAGAATTCAATTCGAAGCCTGGATTGTGATCCAAGTGGGTTTTTTGAGAGAAGAAGTTTCAGGTTTACACAGGCACCTCAGGGCCCCTCACGGGGCACAGCCTACCTAGAAGCTGCTGGAGAGAAAGTCACTCAGTGGGCTCCGGGATCCTGCCTTCTTTTCTTTTTTAAAAAATCGTTTTATTAGGGGCTCATACAACTCTTATCACAATCCATATATACATCAATTGTGTAAAGCACATTTGTACATTCATTGCCCTCATTATTCTCAAAACATTTGCTCTCCACTTAAGCCCCTGGCATCAAGTCCTCATTTTTCCCCTCCCTCCCCGCTCCCCCATTCCTCAAGAAACCTTGATAATTTGTGAGTGGTGATACTGAGAGGGTTGTGGGAGGGTGGATTGGAAAGAGGGAACTGATTACAAGTATCTACATGTGACCTCCTCTCTGGGGGACGGACAACAGAAAAGTGGGTGAAGGGAGACATCGGAGCGGTCAAGATCCTGCCTTTTCAATTCCTCCATAGGGAGGCATGGTTGACGGTCATGGTCAACCCCAATGGCTGGATTGAATTCACCTGGCCCAGATGGGCCAACCCAGGTGTAATGCCCACCTAGGTGTACCACCCCTTCCTGGCCGGAAGTTTGAACCTGAGCATATGTAATGGATGACCCAGTCCCTATGCTAAACCACCTAATAGTATTTGCAAGATGCCAAGCACCGTTCTAAGCTTTTTGTGTATTATAATTCAATTATTCCACTTAACAAGCCTATGTGTGGACTGTATTTGGCCTCCTTTTACAGATGAAAAATCAGTGGCACAGAATGATAAAGTCATGAGCCTAGGACCACACAGTGAGGAAGTGGGAAGGAGAGATTTGGACCCAGGCTGCAGAGCCCATGCCTTGGGTGCCTACAGCTGCCATGTAGGACACAGAAAAGCATGGAGCAGACTCGGCGTAAGACATTAGGGAGTTGGGAGGACTGTAGCATGAATGTATGTGCTATGACTTCATGAGAGTAGCTGCTACTCAGATCCAGAAGAGAATACAAGCCTTTTGCAAAAATTATTTTTGCCAAGAGAGGGTGGAAAACTGCATCTTGTGCGAAATCCCCCCAACCTGCACATGTGCATAGCTATTTCAGAAGGTTCCAAACAATGTGTGCTGTGCGGCAAACCAAACTGAGCTCAGGGGGAGCTGGTCTGTGGGTTATGTTAGCCAGAAAGTGAGCAGTTTGAACTCACCAGCCACCACTCCAAGGGAGAAAGAGGAGGCTTTCTGCTCCCATGGACTTAAGCCTTCGAAGTGGCAGGGAGCATTTCCAGGCGTCCTATGATTAGGATCTAGGAGGGTGAGGGTGGAGTCGGTTGAGACCTATCTTCAGGGCATTTCCCAGAAGGGCTTCCTGCAGTGGCTCTGCCTTCAGGAATGTCTGATGACCTTGAGGGCAGCAAAGTCCTAAACACACTCGGAGTGGTTCTCAACCTTCCTAACACAGGTCCTTTTGTTGTAGTGATGCCCCCCTCCCCCAACCATTAAATGATTTTCTTGCTACTTCATCACTGTAATTTTGCTACAGTTATGAATTGGGTGAGCCCTGTGAAAGGGTCATATGACTCCCAAAGGGGTCGCAACCCACAGGTTGAGAACCACTGCACTAAGGGTTCCCCTCCCAGGCAGCCCTACCAATGTCTAGTGTGCATAGTTCTGTGAGGTGAGAGAAATGGACTTAGTGTCTGCTTCTGGTGACAGTTGATGTGGGTGGGCTTTCTCCCTATGTCAAATCCCTCTCAAGCCATTTGTCACCACAACAGAGGGAGCCATGCACAAAAAAGCAAGAAGAGGATGCAGCACAGCAGGACAGCAAGCAGAACAAAGACTGAATAAGCACAATTCACTTCAATCATGAATCGGGTGCCCTTGGGATGTGAAGAAGACCCCAGTCTAGTGACATTAGATCAGGTTTAGGGATTGAATGAAGCGACCCCTCTTGGCTCCCCTCAGTCCCTATTTTGCTTTCCCATTGATCCTGACCCTTGCATCGTGATTGGTCCTTATTCCAGCATGATGGTTGGTTTCATAACCACGGCATATGGGAATATGTTAGTCGATAGGTTATACAGGCACAGCTTCTGGAATGGGTAAGTGAGGAGGCGATTTGGGCTCGCTCATGCAGACCTCTAGTTGTCCTTGACATGACTGGTAGAATGGATCATGTGAAGTGATTTGAGATCGGCGTTGAGATGTGATAGGTCATGCAGACTTCTAGCTGATCCTGGCAGTACCCTATTTTAAGGAAACAGAATGTTTGGCGTTTAAGTCATATTTGAGCTTAAATTTTGAGCAATAGGCTGTGGCTCACAGTGAGAGTCTATGTGGAGACCCTACATCCATTTTGAGGGGCCACAGATTCAGCCGCCATTGAGTTCTTTCCTACTGCTGACTGGCAGTGGAAAGCTTGTCCCTCAGGCAGTGTGCTTGCGTCCACTCCCCGGGCCACTCTCAACGATATACGGTAGTGTGTACATCCCAATGAAGGTCCTGCTCTTGCTCTCACAGGCCCTCCTGAAACTCCATGAATTGATCTGTCTTCCGTCACAATTTTGTGACAAAGTTGTTTGTTTTCTATGTCTTATTTAAGTTTTCAGGAGCCGAGGTGGTATTGCTGGATAGTGTTGGACTATTAAGAGCAAGGTCGCTGGTTCAAAGCCACTAGTCATTCCACAGGAGAAAGATGAGGTTATTGCTTCCTGTAAAGGTAGCAACTTCAGGATCCCTACACAGAGTCACTATGAGTCAGAGTCAGCAGGACAGAATGGGTGTCATTTTATTTAAGTCATTGTGGCTGTGGGTCCTTCCGACACCATTGTGGCCTCATGCGGATGCTCTCCTTCATCCAGAACAGCAGTTTGTGCCTTTTTCTTGTGTAAAACTTAGCAAAGGAGTTCCTAATAAAATATAGTTGGATTGGGAGTCTTTTCCCCCTAAAAAACATAGTAAATACAAAAATAGAAACGAGACTATGGTGCTAATAACCAGTTGGAGAGTTGAGAGAGCTGAACTCTCAATCCTGATAGAAACCCATTATGACTGAGCACCTGCTCAAGGTCATCCACAGCCTATGAGGTTGAGCCTATGTGTTGGGGAGTAATTGTGTACATAAAGTTAACCATTTCTCTTTCTAAAGATTCTGTCTAAAGCTTACTTTAAATAATAAGTTTTCCCCTGGGCTAGGTAAAGTTCAGGGAGTTTAACCCCCTAGTATCCACCCCCTCTCAGCATTCATCATGTTAGGCCAGAGGAGGCAAATCACACCCACTACCCAGGGAGCACTGCTTCCAAAAGCACATTGCCTGTGCCGGGGCAGAGGGGAGGTACCCGGACCAGAAATGCTGACAGAGTGGAACCAGAGAGCTCAGCCCCCAGCTTCCCGAGGGAGCAGCTGTGATGGTTCACTTCTGGATGAATATGTTTAAGCAAAGGCCAAGGGCATGACTTGGGCAGCACGAAAAGCAGATGTGCAGAGGTTGTTCACTGCATTCCAGAAGTTCACACCCTCTCCTGAGGCTCCTTGGCTCAATGGCAGGAAGTCATTGGTGGCTTCCACCTTCAATCCCAAAAGGTCACTGCCATCCAGTGGATTCCAACCACAGTGACCCTATATGGAGTTTTCAAGGCTGTAAATTTTCATGGGAGCCAGCAGTCTCATTGTCCCCTGTGGGACAGGGAGCTAGCAGCCCGTTTTGCCACCAGGGCTCCTTCCTCTCTAATTCTGGATCCAGTCCCTCCGAATATCCTGCCCTGCCCTTGTCTAGGCTTCTTAAATGCGTTCCACGCTGCTTATGTTAGTCTGGGTGCATTCGAGAAACAAATCCACAGAAACACATATGTATAAGAGATTTGTATGTAAAGGGTGAGTGCACATCAAGAAAACATGCTCACATGTGCTTATGCACCCGCTTTGTCTTCAGCGATCATGTTGGTGTAGGCTGGTGTGCTTTTTCCATGTGGACTTTGTTGTTTCTTAGCTACATGGCCCCCTGTTTATCTTCCAGCCTTTAAGACCCCAGACGCTATATGCTTTGATAGCCGGGCACCATGGTGCTTAACTACTACACCACCAGGGTTCATTAGCATGTGACTTATCTCCTGTCATTCACACTAGATGCTCAAAATAGCAGGAGACCAGGTTTCTCCTTTGTGGCCACACCAGGTACTGACAGAACCAAGAACAGAGACACAGTTATATATCTTGACTATCATTTGCATATTATATGCCAGGAATCCCTAGGAAGTGTCTTGGAGTTGTTCTACTCTGGTTCTAATTTCACACACCCTCCCAGTTTCCATACTGCTCTGCCAAACCCCTAGTAACTGATTTGTACCTCCTATCAATTTGGAGAAAACACCCTAGGCCAGATATAGAAGTGGATATACTTGGTACCCAGAAAACCTGTTCAGTGTTTTGAGGGCGGCTCAGCAAACAAAATGGGCACAGTGATTAAGCATTCAGCTGCTAACACAACGCTCAACTCTGTAGTGGTTCTGCAAGAGAAGGATATGGTAGTTGACCCCCCAAAAGAGTTACAAACTTGGAAACCCTACGGGTATTTGTATAGGGTCGCTATGTGTTCCAATTGAGATGATTGTCATAGGTTGGGTATGGTTCAACCCGTCTTACTGAGGAGACTCCTTCTGTACTTTAGAGGAAAAAGACATGCCTGTCCCAGAACAATCCAAGGACTGGTAAAGGCAACACCCACAAAGACACTCCCTCTGCCTGCCTAACTCTAAAATGCTGCCCATAAAACACTCTGCCTGGTAATATCTGGGCAGCACACTGGGGAGGTGCAGCAAATGTGTGTTGAATGTATGAGGCCATTTCATAGTTTGGTTGCACGATCAGGGTGTCTGTCATAAAGCCCATCTCTTTGACTCCACCTCTCAGCAGAGATGAACACAAGCTTCCCGTTTTTTTCTCGGCAATGTCCTTGTCAAATAAAAGTTCCTTGTAGATCAGTAACTTGCCACAGAGCAAAAGATATGGGAAGAGGCTCATCTTTCTCCTGGCTATGAAATAGAATGGCAAGCCCCTCCCTTCAACACACACACACACGCACGCATGCACACACACACACACACGCACACACACACCCCTGCCTTACAACTACATTCGGTTGATTAGCAAACAAAGCTCTACAACCCAACTATGTGTTTTTCTTCTCCAGAGGAATGACGGACTTATATACCCTGCATTGTCTTTTTTTAATGGAATTGCCCCAGTTCTCCTCACCTTTCCTTAGATAGTGCAGTGAACTATTAGATGACTGCAGGTATTGAAAACTAGTATTGATTTCCAGTTTGTGTCACCTTTGGCTTTGAGCACCCTCCACTTCTCTAGTAAGCTTTCCATTGCTTTGGGGAAATTTTCTCTCTCTGAATTTATTACGTGAGGGGGGTAGTGTAATAATCAATGTGCCTATGGAGGACTATCCTTCATGACCTAAACTCATTAAGGGGCAGTGCCTGATGGAGCATCAGGTTGGAGGAAGGCCTATTAACAACCTGCATTATACAGATGACACAATTTTGCTGAAAATGAGAAGGACTTGATTCACTTGCTGATGAAGATGAAGGATTAAAGCCTTCAGTTTGGATTATGACTCAATGTAAAGAAAGCCCAGACCCTCACAACTGGACCTATTGATGACATCATGATAAATGGAGGAAAGATCGAAATTGTCAAGGATTTTGTCTTGCTTGAATCCACAATCAATTCTCATGGAAGCAGCAGAGAAGAGAACAAATGACACATTTCACTAGTCAAATCTGCTACACGAGACCTCTTTAAAGTGTTGAAAAGCAAGAGATTACTTTGAGGACTGGGGCGGGTTGACCCAGGCCATGGTATTTTCAACTGTCTCATATTCATGTGAAAGTTGAACACTGAATAAGGAAGACCAAAGAAGAATAGATATATTTGATTACTAGTGATGTAAAAGAGTAATGAATGTACCATGGACTGCCAAAAGAACAAACCCATCTAACTTGGATGAAGTACAGCCAGAATGTTCCTCAGGGCAAGGATAATGAGACTTCGCCTTAACTTTGACATGTTGTCCGGAGAGATCAGTCCCTGGAGCAGGACATCGAGTTCTGGAAAGTAGAGGGGCAATGAAAAAGAGGAAGGCCCTCAACAAATGGGATTGACACAGTGGCTGCAACAATGGGCTCAAACTTAAAAACAACTATGAGAATGGTACAGGACCGGGCAGTGTATGATTATGTTGTGTGTATGGTCACAATGAATCCAAACCCTCCCTATGACACTGAACAACAACAACAACAACAACAACCTGACTGAATCCTCTAGGAGGACTCTTGAATGTGAGAAAAATGGAACGAAGCCAGAGGAAGGATTGGAGGATGTCTTAAGTTCCTGTCTTAATCTCCTTAACCAAAAATTGTCCAACAAGTCAGTAGCCTTAAAACACTTTTCCCCCTGCTTTGGAGCATACAGGTTCAAATTTGGGGTGCGACTCTAGGTCAGGGTCTTCTTTGTGGATACCAGAAAGTTCCTTGGCATTCCTTGCTATCCTTCTCCCCGTACTGTGTGTTACTGGGTCTATCCTGGCCTTTAACTCAGAAGTGTTTAGGTTTAGGCTCAAAACTATTCTCATATGGCCTCATTTTTTTTAACATTTTATTAGGGACTCATACAACTCTTATCACAATCCATACATATACATACATCAATTGTATAAAGCACATCCGCACATTCCCTGCCCCAATCATTCTCAAAGCATTTGCTCTCCACTTATGCACTTTGCATCAGGTCCTCTTTTTTTTTCCTCTCCCTCCCCGCTCCCCCCTCCCTCATGGACCCTTGGTAATTTATACATTGTTATTTTGTCATATCTTGCCCTATCCCGAGTCTCCCTTCCCCCCCTTCTCTGCTGTCCATCTCCCAGGGAGGAGGTCACATGTGGATCCTCATAATCAATTCCCCCTTTCCAACCCACTCACCCTCCACTCTCCCAGCATCGCCCCTCACACCTTTGGTCCTGATGGTATCATCCACCCTGGATTCCCTGTGCCTCCAGCCCCCATATGCACCAGTGTACAACCTCTGCCCTATCCAGCCCTGCAAGGTAGAATTTGGATCATGGTAGTTGGGGGGAGGAAGCATACAGGATCTGGGGGAAAGCTGTGTTCTTCATCGGTACTACCTCGCACCCTGACTGACCCATCTCCTCTTCTAAACCCCTCTATGAAGGGATCTCCAGTGGCCATAAGGCCTCATTTATATTACAAAAGAACTCCCTTCTTTTCAAACAGGATCATGTCCACCAAGGTACAAATTTCTCACATATTTTGAGGGGGCTACAGATCAATCCATAATGGTTCTTTTGGGTAGCTGTAACAAATGGCTACCAATCGAGTGACTTAAACAGCAGGCATTTGTTCTCTCACTTTTCTGAAGGACAAAGGGTTAAAATTAAGGTGTGGGCAAGATTCATTCCTTCTGAGAGCTCTGAAGGAGAATCAAAGTAGCCTCTCTCTGCTTCTGGTCACTGCTGCTAATCCTTGATATTTCTTGGCTTATAGATGCACTGATCCAATCTCTGCCAGTGTCTTCACACGGGGTCTCTGTGTGCCCACTCCTATTCTTATAAGAACACACCAATCAGTGCATGTAGTATCCATCTGAAATCTAAACCCAGAAAGATGGAGCTCTT